>NC_069502.1:821923362-821960862 GCF_027579735.1 Bombina bombina
TCCCATACCTGAGGCCATTTTCCTACACACCATTTGCCATTAAAAAATGCTTCAAAACTTACTCCGCCCGCAGCACCTGTGTATAAATGTATCTCATTTGCCAATACCTGTTCCTCCCAAATCCTTATCCCTTTAAAGCTTTGTAAAAAAACTGTCCCAAATTTGCAACTCCCCCCTTTAACTGTTTGTTCAATCTAATTCTATGGCTGGACAACACCGCGCCCCCTGTACTGATTTCCAGTCTTCTTTTAAAAATTCTTCCTAAGGGTATTACTCTGCATGCAAAATTTAGCAGCCCTAATCCTAAGTGTTACTTTTTTCATACCTATCACTTGTTTTATAGCTTATCATCTTAGCTACCCTATCCTTTGCAATCTACATTGTTTATTCACTGAATCATTTTCTATGCCTAAAAATGACAAACTAGTACAAGGTCCCTCTGATTTCTCATGTGCTACAGGAACCCAGAACTCTATGACATTTTTAACTGCTTCCCTAGAATCCTATCACATTTGCCTGTATCACGCTCACCAACAACCATAAAATCATCTAAGTAATGGATTATTGATCTGCTACCTGTCCTTCTCTGGACCAACCAATGCAAAAAGGTACTGAACATCTCAAAATATGTGCACGTAATTGCGCATCCCATGGGCAGACATTTATTGACCTCTAGGATAAAACAAATGTTGAATCACTCTAAATTTACCAACCTCTTTTTTCGGAACCACCCCCAACGGTGACACTATTATTATTATACTTTATTTATGAAGCGCCAACATATTCCGCAGCGCTGTCCATGGATTAATATAAATAAAACAGTACAAGACTTGTAATTCACAAAACACATACAGGAGGGATTGAGGGCCCTATTCCCGTGGGAACTTACAATCTTTCCAATGGTTTCTCCTTAAAAAAGGCCTCCTATCAGGCTTTTATAACAGTACTGCCCAAACCAGGCAAATCCCCAGACCAGCCAGCTCACTTCCGACCTATCTCCCTCCTGAATGTTGATTTAAAAATTTACGCCAAAGTTTTGGCAAATAGACTCAATGCAGTCCTCCCTTTGCCGATTCATGTGGATCAGGCAGGCTTTGTACCTGGTCGAGAGGCCAGGGACAACACCATGCGTGTGCTGCAACTTATGCAATTTGTTTCTTTACATAAAACCCCTTCAATCCTCCTGTCAACAGATGCTGAAAAGGCCTTTGACAGGTTGGATTGGACCTTTTTAAAACTCACCCTCCAGAAATTCGGTATCCCAGAGGAATTTATCTCCAAAATCTTTGCACTTTATGTGGGCCCAACAGCCAAAGTTAAAGTGAATGGTATCCTGTCCGGCTCATTTCATATTAAGAATGGGACGAGACAGGGGTGCCCTCTTTCCCCCTTATTATTTGTACTCTCTATGGAAATTTTGGCAATCAAGCTTAGGGGCAGCTCTGAGGTGAGTGGTCTGCAGATTAACCAGACACAATACAAAGCTACATTGTTTGTGGACGACTTACTGCTTTCCCTTATCAACCCGACTAAATCTCTCCCTGCAGCTCGCCTAATTTTGGCCCAATACGGGAGAGCCTCAAACTACGCAATAAACTCTTCCAAGTCGGAATTACTTCCAATGGAAATGTCTCCGGCAGAATGTAAACGATTGGAAGTTGATTATCCATATAAGATTCAAACCAAAACGTTAAAGTACTTAGGCGTACATTTATCACCTAACCTACATGACCTGTTCAAATATAACTATGAAAGATTTATACACAAATTCAACTCATTTATTGCATCTTGGCTCCCTAAATCAATTACTTGGATAGGAAGGATTAATGTGGTAAAAATGAATGTGTTACCTAAACTTTTATATATCTTCCAAACAGTCCCTATCCCACTTCCTAATCACTTCCTCCCTACACTACAGTCCATCACTAACTCTTACATATGGCGTAAAAGACCACCAAGGATATCTAAAACACTATATCTGCATCCAACTAGGGGAGGGCTAGGTGTACCAAATCTCCAGAATTACAAAGATGCCACTATCCTTCAGAGGATTGTTGATTGGTGTTACCAGTCAGCAACTTCATCTAAAGCCTGGGTCTCCCTGGAACACAACTTAACGGGGATACCCCAGCTAGGGAGCTATTGTTGGCTTCCCCCTGAACACCGTACTTCTACAATCCAAAACTATCCCATTATAAAAGAAACTTTTCAGGTATGGTCTAGACAGATACAGAAAAACACCTCGTTCTCTAGTATCCCATCCCCTCTCACACCATCACTCTCCAATCCTGACTTCTTGGTGGGGAATTCTCCTCCAAAAATTTTAAAACTAGACATCCATGGACTTCTCCCGGTCTATCTGTTGACAGAGGCAACAAAAATAATCCCAATGACACAAATGCAAAACTTGGAGAACGACTTCTTCGCTACCTGGCTAAGATATAATCAGCTGACACATTTTATCAACACTCATAAAAACAAACAGGATCTGGTGCGTACTAGCACTAGATTTGAACAACTATGTAGTGCACCTCACCAACCAGCCCATACTATATCTCTTTTGTATGCTATTCTGAACTCACTCCAACAGACCACCTTTCTTCTTACACACAAAAATGGCAAAAAGACCTTGCGGGGCAAGTATCAGTAGAGGAATGGAATAAAATTTTCCACAACATAGCCAAATCTTCTCACTCCGCCTCCCTGCTGGAAGTCAATTATAAACTCTTAATGAGATGGTATTTGACCCTGCAACGCCTACAATACATCTTTCCCCTGACATCTAACAGATGCTGGAGGAAGTGCAACCAAGAGGGTTCCATGTACCATATTTGGTGGTCATGTCCTAGTATTCAGCCGTTTTGGTTCTCCATAACTAAGGAAATTAGCAAACTACTAGGACGCGACATTCCTCTAGATCCAGTAGTTTTACTCTTCCATGATATTCCCAAAATGCAATCTAAGGCCCACATTAGGCTTCTACACATTGCATTGAATAGTGCTAAGCAAGTCATTCCTCGGAGATGGAAACAGGAGATTACTCCTACGACTGACGAGTGGCTTGCTCAGGTTTCGCTAAATATACGACTAGAGAGGTTTCATTACTTCTCCATTAACCAATTGGATTTCTATTGCGAGATTCTCTTCCTATGGGAATCCAGACCCCGCAGCTAATTACCAGGAGGACGCAAGATAACCTAACACCCTTGATAGGGGTAAGCCCATACTGTAATTTTAATATCCCTCAGCAAACTTAATTTCACTTCACTCAGGAACACGTGTATTTGACCTCTTCTCTTCTTTTTCTTTCCTCTTCCTTTCCTTCGTTTGTCTATGCTTCTTTTTCTTTATGTCCTGCTAAACACTTGCAAAATTCATATTGACAATTCTCTATGTAACCAATATTGATAATTGTTGTTTGATGGCCTTTCTAGTCCATTTCTTATTGTATTATTTTGTTTAACCCACAACAAATGTAAGAACTGAAACACAGGGATTTCGATGATTGCCAACAGACTTATGCTGTGAGTGAGTGTCCAAAAATTTTAAAACTAGACATCCATGGACTTCTCCCGGTCTATCTGTTGACAGAGGCAACAAAAATAATCCCAATGACACAAATGCAAAACTTGGAGAACGACTTCTTCGCTACCTGGCTAAGATATAATCAGCTGACACATTTTATCAACACTCATAAAAACAAACAGGATCTGGTGCGTACTAGCACTAGATTTGAACAACTATGTAGTGCACCTCACCAACCAGCCCATACTATATCTCTTTTGTATGCTATTCTGAACTCACTCCAACAGACCACCTTTCTTCTTACACACAAAAATGGCAAAAAGACCTTGCGGGGCAAGTATCAGTAGAGGAATGGAATAAAATTTTCCACAACATAGCCAAATCTTCTCACTCCGCCTCCCTGCTGGAAGTCAATTATAAACTCTTAATGAGATGGTATTTGACCCTGCAACGCCTACAATACATCTTTCCCCTGACATCTAACAGATGCTGGAGGAAGTGCAACCAAGAGGGTTCCATGTACCATATTTGGTGGTCATGTCCTAGTATTCAGCCGTTTTGGTTCTCCATAACTAAGGAAATTAGCAAACTACTAGGACGCGACATTCCTCTAGATCCAGTAGTTTTACTCTTCCATGATATTCCCAAAATGCAATCTAAGGCCCACATTAGGCTTCTACACATTGCATTGAATAGTGCTAAGCAAGTCATTCCTCGGAGATGGAAACAGGAGATTACTCCTACGACTGACGAGTGGCTTGCTCAGGTTTCGCTAAATATACGACTAGAGAGGTTTCATTACTTCTCCATTAACCAATTGGATTTCTATTGCGAGATTCTCTTCCTATGGGAATCCAGACCCCGCAGCTAATTACCAGGAGGACGCAAGATAACCTAACACCCTTGATAGGGGTAAGCCCATACTGTAATTTTAATATCCCTCAGCAAACTTAATTTCACTTCACTCAGGAACACGTGTATTTGACCTCTTCTCTTCTTTTTCTTTCCTCTTCCTTTCCTTCGTTTGTCTATGCTTCTTTTTCTTTATGTCCTGCTAAACACTTGCAAAATTCATATTGACAATTCTCTATGTAACCAATATTGATAATTGTTGTTTGATGGCCTTTCTAGTCCATTTCTTATTGTATTATTTTGTTTAACCCACAACAAATGTAAGAACTGAAACACAGGGATTTCGATGATTGCCAACAGACTTATGCTGTGAGTGAGTGTCCAAAAATTTTAAAACTAGACATCCATGGACTTCTCCCGGTCTATCTGTTGACAGAGGCAACAAAAATAATCCCAATGACACAAATGCAAAACTTGGAGAACGACTTCTTCGCTACCTGGCTAAGATATAATCAGCTGACACATTTTATCAACACTCATAAAAACAAACAGGATCTGGTGCGTACTAGCACTAGATTTGAACAACTATGTAGTGCACCTCACCAACCAGCCCATACTATATCTCTTTTGTATGCTATTCTGAACTCACTCCAACAGACCACCTTTCTTCTTACACACAAAAATGGCAAAAAGACCTTGCGGGGCAAGTATCAGTAGAGGAATGGAATAAAATTTTCCACAACATAGCCAAATCTTCTCACTCCGTCTCCCTGCTGGAAGTCAATTATAAACTCTTAATGAGATGGTATTTGACCCTGCAACGCCTACAATACATCTTTCCCCTGACATCTAACAGATGCTGGAGGAAGTGCAACCAAGAGGGTTCCATGTACCATATTTGGTGGTCATGTCCTAGTATTCAGCCGTTTTGGTTCTCCATAACTAAGGAAATTAGCAAACTACTAGGACGCGACATTCCTCTAGATCCAGTAGTTTTACTCTTCCATGATATTCCCAAAATGCAATCTAAGGCCCACATTAGGCTTCTACACATTGCATTGAATAGTGCTAAGCAAGTCATTCCTCGGAGATGGAAACAGGAGATTACTCCTACGACTGACGAGTGGCTTGCTCAGGTTTCGCTAAATATACGACTAGAGAGGTTTCATTACTTCTCCATTAACCAATTGGATTTCTATTGCGAGATTCTCTTCCTATGGGAATCCAGACCCCGCAGCTAATTACCAGGAGGACGCAAGATAACCTAACACCCTTGATAGGGGTAAGCCCATACTGTAATTTTAATATCCCTCAGCAAACTTAATTTCACTTCACTCAGGAACACGTGTATTTGACCTCTTCTCTTCTTTTTCTTTCCTCTTCCTTTCCTTCGTTTGTCTATGCTTCTTTTTCTTTATGTCCTGCTAAACACTTGCAAAATTCATATTGACAATTCTCTATGTAACCAATATTGATAATTGTTGTTTGATGGCCTTTCTAGTCCATTTCTTATTGTATTATTTTGTTTAACCCACAACAAATGTAAGAACTGAAACACAGGGATTTCGATGATTGCCAACAGACTTATGCTGTGAGTGTTTTATTCTCTGCTTGTAAATGTTTGAAGTTATTTCAGTAAAGCTTTTTCAAAACTTAAAAAAAAAAAAAAAAAAAAAAAAGGCCTCCTATCCTCCCTAAATCAACTAACTTTTTTAATTTCTCCCTCAATACCTCTGGTAATTCGTATGCAGATTTTAAATTATTTGCCTTTTTTGCCCCATATACCTCTCCCTGAATAGGCACCTTTAAACCAAATTCAAAACCTTCCTTTAACATCCCTCTGTCCTTGACATTATGATATCCTTCCAATTCCTTCAAAATCTTAGTTACTTTCAATGGGATTCTGGCCAACCCCTGCCCCACCCCCTTGAAATCTGCCTGAGCCCTGAAAGGAATTATTCTTACCACCTTCTTTTCTTCTACAATCCAAACTGGGGTGATTACCTGTGCAGTGTTTACAAATATGTTTGTACTTACAAGATAATACCCTGTCACAGAGCTTGCCGTTAAACGCCCAACATTCCTTCACCTCATATTTATTTCTCTTAACAATAAACGGATTCCTGCTCTTCTGCTAATTGAACTAAGCATGACCATATGTCAATGATTTTTACCCAAAAATCCTTTCTGCCCTTTACACCCGTGGCCACGCTACCTCTCTTGAATTCCCCCATAGCTTGTGAAACAATCCGCAATTAAATGCAAATACTGCATCATACCTTTTATTTGCTCTAGATGAGCATCCAAAAAACATCCAGAAAACATTCAGAGTATACTGCAAACCCTTTAACCCAGTCCACAAATGAAATCTTTTTCCTAGCCTTAGCGCCTTCTCCTGTTGACTTAGTGGCAATTCAAACTCTGTTCAGCACTCAAGCAGGTATATAAGGTGTGCAAGCTGTCAGGGTATACACCAAATTCCCCAAACAAATATCCATGAGCAAACAATGCAGCAACACCACCAATTCTTGTTAAAGGTTTATTAAAACAAATATGTCTTTGGTCCAATAAACCTTTAAGAAGAATTGGTGGTGCTGCTGCATTCTTTGCTCTTGACTTAGTGGCAACAGCTTCCCTAGTAATACTAAATAAAGTCAAGGAACTTTTCTTTCTGAGCTTTCTGCACTATTTTTCCTTTTAAATGTGAAGAGAGTGGCACTGATTTAACACCATTTGTTTCGTTATCCATAACATTATCCCCCTCACTTTCCTCTGAATCAGAGGCTTTTTGACCCCAACCGTTCCCCTACTTTTTTTTTCATATTTGGGAATATAACAACATCAGAATCATACCTGCAACGAGAACTATCGGATGAGATAACAATACTACATTTCTTACCTTTCTTATGTACCCCCGCTCCACGAATTGAAAGTTCCTCCCTAGGCCTCACTTTGCTCGGACCGGGTTGCTCCTGCTGGCTCTCTGTTCCTTGATCTCGTTGCTCCTTAGTTGGCTGCTCCCTCCGCCCTTCCCCAGCCGTGATTCCAAATGAAACCTCCTTTCCAGCCTGTGGATAATATATGTTACTCATACTCATATGGTTACCAGCATTTAACAGCACATTATTAGATGAATCATTAACTCTCATATATAAGTGCCCGTCGCTGACCTTTAAAAATGTAGCATTCCTTTGAGTGTTTGTTATTTGGACAAAGGACTGCTGGTGTATATTATTGGCCTCATGAACATATCCCCTACCCGCACTATCTCTGTGGCAATGCCTACCCTGATGCCCTGAAAAACTATTTGGGAGGCATAACGATATGACATCACCTCGCCCACAACATAGATTTTTAGCATTATAGTGCGGGGCAGTGTGATCAACTATCGTATAGGGACCTACAATCTGAGGGCCCCTTCTGGTTCCCCTGTCCCTATCCTAGCTCGACCGCTCATCTGACAAACCCCCGTCTACCACATAGGTACGGATTTGATACTCTTTATAGGAACTCCCTTCCGCCCAGCCTAAACATACCCCCGGAGGAATGGATGCCCTCCTTGATCACATACGGACCCAACGCTGGTCTATGTGAAGCTGATCTCGCCTCCCTACAAGGGGGCTGGGGCTGTTCCAGGATCGGCCAAAAAAAAAACAAAAAAAACACTTACAAGCTCTGGCCCTACAGAAAAAACCTGCTCTGCAGAATTATAAGCCGATGACACAGGGCCACCCTGACCTGGGGGAATATCCGGTGAAGACAAGGCCTGCTCAGAAACAACCCAGTGTATAGGAGGGGGAGCTAGGGATTGGACAGAGTTAGATCCGGAAGACCAAGCATAAGAATGAGGACTAAAGGAAGATGAAAGGGGGGGGGGGGGCAGGAAGGGAATGAAAGGGCCCAACACTTACCTCTGTGACAGCCTGCACAGCACTCCCTAGCCTTTCAGGAAAGACAGTCCCCTGTGACTCCATGCCTCTAACTCCTACAGTGTTCCTTTTTCTCTTCTTGACCTTCTTCTCCTCTCGCACTGCGCTGCCCGTCCACAAATTCTCGCCATCCAGATACTTCTTAGGCATTCTTCTGCTTCTAGTAGCCATCCTGAAGTAAGTGTCCACTGGTTCAGCTGAAAGACCTATAAGCAAAAAAGGACAAAAAAAATTTCTGAACAATATCTGTGTGCAGCCTGTTGCCCTGTTTCCCACAGCCATGTCACACACATACACTCACCTGTGCTGTGTCCCTCAGACATATCACACACGTACAATCACCTGTACCTATATTGTCACATATTTCCTGCTCTGCAGCTTCTGGTATATTTATTAGCCAATTATCTTCTGTTTGTTCCATGTTCAATGAAATGTTAGTATCATTTTCAATTGAATTAATAATAAAACACACAATCTAAAGAATCACTATTTACAGTGTCAATGGTCTCTTTTAAAAACTTAAGATGAAAATAAAATGTAAACAAGAATTGTGTAATTTAATTGAATTAAACCTGAGTCTAGATCACTAGCAGTCACATCTGGAAAAAATTCCATGTAGTAACAACATAGCTGAGTTTTAGTGACTTTTGCAAATACACCCCACAGTAGCCAACCAGAATTCCCATGTTTTGTGTATTACAGTTTTTTTTTGTTTAGTTTTTTTGTAATCAGCTATATTAAAAAAGTAAAGTTGTACAAAACATAGCTATGTGTGCACAATATGTCTTATCACGTTTGATACGGTCATTGTTAACTACAGGTAGAACTCGAAAAATTAGAATATCGTGCAAACGTTCATTTATTTCACTAATGCAACTTAAAAGGTGAAACTAATACATGAGATAGACTCATTACATGCAAAGCAAGATAGTTCAAGCTGTGAGTTGTCATAATTGTGATGATTATGGTTTACAGCTCATGAAAACCCCAAATCCATAATCTCAGAAAATTAGAATATTACATGCAATCAATAAAACAAGGATTGTACATAGAACAATATCGGACCTCTGAAAAGTATAAGCATGCATACTGTATGTACTCAGTACTTGGTTTGGGCCCCTTTTGCAGCAATTACTGCCTCAATGCGGAGTGGCATGGCTCCCCAAATCAACACAGACTGTGGAAACTTCACACTGGACTTCAAGCATCTTGCAGTGTGTGCCTCTCCATTCTTCCTCCATACTCTGGGTCCTTGGTTTCCAAATGAGAAGCAAAATTTGCTCTCATCAGAAAAGAGAATTTTGGACCACTGAGCAACAGACCAGGTCTGTTTTTCTTTAGCCCAGGTAAGATGCTTCTGACGTTGTTTGTTGTTCAGGAGTGGCTTGAAAAGAGCAACATGATATTTGAAACCCATGTCCAGGATCTGTCTGTGTGTGGTGGCTCTTGATGAACTGACTCCAGACTCAGTCCACTCCTTGTGAAAGTCCCCAACACTTTTGAATGGCCTTTTCCTGACAATCCACTCCAGGCTGCGGTCATCCCTGCTGCTTGTGCACTTTTTTCTTCCACACTTTTCCCTTCCACATAACTTTCTTTGATACAGCTTTGATACAGCACTTTGGGAACATCCAACTTCTTTTGCAATTACCTTTTTGAGGCTTTCCCTCCTTATAGAGGGTATCAATGATGGTTTTCTGCACAACTGTCAGGTCAGCAGTCTTTCCCATGATTGTGATTCCTACTGAACCAGACTGAGAGACCATTTAAAGGCTCAGCAACCCTTTGCAGGTGTTATGGCTTAATTAGCTGATTAGAGTGGGACACTGAGCCTAGAATATTGCACCTTTTCACAATATTCTAATTTTCTGAGATTGTGGATTTGGGGTTTTCATGAGCTGTAAGCCATAATCATCACAATTATGACAAATCATGGCTTGAACTATCTTGCTTTGCATGTAATGAGTCTCTCATATATTAGTTTCACCTTTTAAGTTGCATTAGTGAAATAAATGAACTTTTGCACAATATTCAAATTTTTCGAGTTTCACCTGTACATGGAAGTTACGTTTAAACTATAATAATTATAACCAAAATATAACTACTTAACTGGTCAATTTCAAGAAAAGCATATTTCATAAAGAGAGTAAGATATGAGGGAAGTGTCTTTTCTATAGGTTACCCAAACACTTTTCTGGATCTAAAAAATAAGGGGGTGATAGGGCAAGAGAGAGCATGGAAATTATTAGTAGTGGTGAGAAGGTGTGAAGAAATGGGAGGAGGGGAGATGGTGTGGGGGTCCCCGTGTAAGTTATAGAGAATGTCTAGTCTAGGTGAGTCTCTATTTGCAATCAAATGTGGGGGTGCTAGTTTTGTAGAGAACCTCCTAATAAAGTTGGGCTCTGATTTTTATACTAGATTACCAATAAAACTTAATATTGTGGGGGGGCAGAGCTAGCCACGGAGCTGAGTAGCAGCACATCTAGAGAGCTCTGCCGTGAAAAGTTTAATATTTAGCTATTTGGGATCAAAAACACCCGTAAATTTTACCTAATACTACTGCAAAAGGTAACCTGTTGCTTAAAGACCAAACTGGTCCAAAGATTATACCCATTTATTTGAAGCAACCTGAAAAGATTGAGAGTATTGATCTCACACCGGATTTCCAGCGCCCGCAATCTAGAAGCTGCGTCTCAACCTAGCCTGCCTGCAGCATACGACTCAGGAGGGTCGGGGCTCCGCTCCGGAGAAGTTGCTGAAGTGGACACGCTCTCTCTTTACCTCCGGTGACCTACAGGAGATTGCTCCGACACTTACCCCACCAAACCGCAACTGCGGCAACCTCTGACACTTGGAGATCGGCCGGAGCGGCTGCAACGACACCGGAGGTACTTTACCGGGGCTGAGAGGCCCCCCTGGATGATCACCCGTTTGGGAATATCTGCTCTACCAGATCTGAAGAGACTGTAGTTTTGGCGCGAGCGGCCGCCATATTGGACAGCGTGATCGCAACATAAGGATCTGGGTGAGTCGCAGCACAATCACACTATACAGTCACAAACACTTACCAGCCGCAGGCCTGCACTTGGAGAGACTTTAAGAACAATATGCTAACCTCCACAGAAAGAGCCTAAATCGCTTTATCGCTACTGACACGCTATTCAGTTTTCTCCTACTGCATGACAGGCCTACAAACTATAGGAGATACTTGAGACATTGGTCAATCTTTAACACCAGCACAGCAAGCATTGTTTATACTTGTTACAACCTCCCTAGCCCATGAAAGAGAATCAGTTAATGGGATATTAAAGATACTCTGGAAGTGTAAACATAGCTGGATACCTACTACTCACACAGCCCAAAAGTAGGCCCTGTAGACTGCTTTATTTCTTACTGGGAACCTCTACACAAGCAATTTGAGCCAGAGACTGACCCCACCATTTGGTGACGCGTCCACATTACAATCTGAGCAGCTTAACCGGTTATAGGCCAGCAATTACAAGCATTACCCCCCTCCCTGCCATTTCCCACCAGATACTACTGGTGGGTCATATCCTCACCCCCTTTACCCACTTCGTCAATAGGAGACACATACCCAGGGGAGAGGGGTTCATTCTCACGACTGCAACCATCACCATATCTCCCGTTTTGGAAAATAGAGGCTGAACATATATAAAGAATACACTTCAAGGAGAAGGTCCCGCTTTTCATTCTCTCACTGTTGCAGATATACATATCCAAGTAAATCAAGGCACCAGATATAAAGACTCCCAGATTAGGCTGCCCTCACCAGAGCGCCCTCTTCACCTGGAGGAAATAGACCATAGCAACATGTAATTGAACACTAATTGTTCGTGGCCCCGCCGGCTAATGGGTTCCTAATAGCATATGTAAAATAAATAAGCAAGCTCTCAACATTAACATACATATATCACTTGATAGTCTCGCATCCCGTAAATACAAGATGTCGCAGGCCCAGAAAAGGAAGCAGAAGCCCCATGCTACGCCAAAAAGAACTGTGGTGGATCATTTTCAGCACCGCTCTAACATGGCCCAGGCGAGATCAGAAGATGAATACTCAGATACGGGGAGTGCCTCAGACACCCAGACCGGTTCAATCTTAAAGCAAAAGGCCTCACAGGCCCTGGAGATATCTAATAGTACTAACAACAATATGATATAAACCATCCAATCCCTGCTAACCTCACATCACGATTCCTTGACTAAGAGATTTGATAGATCGCATGCCGACTTGAAGAGAGATATCGGTCTCATAGGAGAGAGAACTGATGCGCTGGAGCGCAAACAAGAAGACTTGGCAATAGATCACACCAACCTTCTTAGCTACTCCCAATCCCTGGCCATTCAGATCACTGATTTGGAATTGAAGCTGGCGGACCTAGAAGACAGGTCGCGTCGCAACAATATACGCATCAAAGGCGTGCCGGAATCAGTTCTACCACAGGACCTTGAGAAATATCTACATGGTCTATTTGAAGCTATATTGGGGTCAGCGACAGGTGATGAGAATCTCGTAGACAGAGTACACAGAGCCCTCAGGGCACGAACAGCGGATGGTGGACAACCAAGAGATGTGATAGCGAGGTTTCACTACTATACCTACAGAGAAAAAAATCATTAGAGCCTTAGCCAGAGACAAGCAATTGCCTGAAGGGTATGCAGGTCTGCAAATCTACCTGGATCTTTCTACTCACACGCTCCAGATCCGCAAACATTTCCAGCCCTATACTAAAATACTGAGAGAGAGAGATCTGAAGTACAGGTGGGGGTTCCCAGTAAGGCTGTTTATCACCAAGGACAGTCACCAATATATGGCCTCCACCCCTCAACAGGCACGTGAGTTGCTGCAAAAGTGGAACTTGCTCCCTCCAGATGGAGGAGATCGCTCTCCCGACACAGAAATAGGCAATGGACTGAGGGCGTCAGCCCCACCATGGAAACCGCTACCACAAAGATCCTCTGGTACTCCTGGAACATCCAACGAAGCCTTTAAGAAGCACAGAGATTCTACTGATTCACGACGAGATGCAGTCAAGTAGAGAGCCTGTCTGCTTTTCTTTTTGTTCTACTTGTGTTACTTTGTTCATTCTATCTGCTGGACCCTCTGAAAGACGAAGATGACTCACCATAGGAGAGAGTGCTCTACAATGTTTAAGGACTGCTATCCTGCCTAAGCAGGATGAAGATGGGTGAGACCTAAGCAATCATATATTGTAGCTTATTTGTTTACCCAAGTAATGGACACTTACCATAATCCTTAAATATGCCTGTTTCCTTACTTATGCCCACATGTAAATTGTTGTTTTGTTATATTGAGTTATTGAGCACATATTTATTGTTAGTCTATTACACAGACTTATATATTTAGGCAATTGAACACCTATAAGCTTATTTATACTGTCCCCTTCAGCACTTAGTAGCAGGAGACACAGGGAGGAGACTGAATCTGTATCTGAGCGCCCATAACTAGTACGTGGCCCCCATCATGCTAGGACCTTCTCCATGAGTCTGACATACACTCTACCCATATCATATCTTAATGCCTCCTGCTAAGCCCTGTCCTATATTGGGAGTATAGAGGCATCTAATCTAACTTAAGCACGACTACCTCACAAAACGACTAACCTGCCCTTGCCGATACTTTAGCTGTAAGTCTCTAACTCCTATGGCAAGTCGATCCACAGTTAGTACCCTAAAGATTAGGGATAATTCCATGCCCTCTAGTGCTCCATCCTCTTTAGACATAAGCCACTAACCTAAGCAATGCCTTTATTGTTTAATGTCCTAGCCGTCTGTCATGCAGAGGACCCTGGACTACGACCCTAATGCCCCCCTCAGTTAGTCCAACTGCGATAAGGCATAGATCAGATTCCTAGCGAGAACCTGCTTGTGTAATGAATAGGGCTCTATATAAGGCACAGGGAATTAAGTAATGCCCAGAAAGGGAAAGGTAGTTGATACGCCACTAATCACTTTACGTTGCATCGCCCAGTTCTGTTCAAAATCCCTCCTGTTGTTGTTGAGATTAATGTTTATAATATGAGGTTTACAGCATTGAATGTTCTATTATGTATGATGTACATATGCAATACATATGCTTTTTCATTCCACAGATTTATAACCCATATTTTAAGTCGGCGGGGTCGTGGACCCCTCTCCGCTCAGCTCCCCCCCACCATATTAGTTGTGCCCCACTGGCAAAGACCGGTTGGTGCACTCATTGCGAAAGTGTATACTTATCACTTTTATCCAGTCATAGAGGTTTCCTTTTATAATACCTCTCAGTTAATATATATCACGTTTTCCTAGCCCTCACAGTATAAGACTGATCTGCCACATTTGACTGCTAGACTGATTTACCACCCTAAGTAACCCAGGCAGCCCCCCGCCACTCCCAAAATGGCCCCGATACGTATAGCTAGGCTGAACGCGCAAGGCTTAAATTCCCCCACTAAGAGGAAATTGCTACAGCGATATCTCCTACCACACAAAGTACACATAATGTTCCTACAGGAGACACACTGGATGGGGGAACCCCGACTCTCTGGGATTTCCCGATACTTCCCAGTATGTGAAACTGCCTCCAATTCTGAGGGCAGGACCAAAGGAGTTGCCCTCCTGATTAGTAGAGACTTGTCCTTTACCATGGAGTATATTGAAAGAGATAGTGAGGGTAGGTACCCGATACTTATCTGTTCACTTAATAACACACTGTTCACACTAGTCTCATTATATGCACCTAATTCCAAACAAGTTCCCTTCCTCCGCAAATTATTAGCACACGTAGAACAGATCAAAAGAGGACACCCAATTATTGGGGGGGATTTCAACATGGTCTGGGACCCAGCCAAAGACAAGCAATCCACCATTACGACACACTCTGACAGAAACGTCTCATCTACCTCCAACACTTTCCGGAAACTCGTATACCAACACAACCTCTATGACGCTTGGAGATGCTTAGCACCTTCAGAGAAAGACTTTACACACTACTCAAAAGCCCACAATTCATATTCCAGGATCGATCATATATTCTGTGATTCGTGGTCTCTAGACCAACTTACTAACCCTTCCATCAGACCGTGTACATGGTCAGACCATGACATGGTCTGCTTAGATTTCACTCAGCTACAAGCCCTGACTAATAGGCCGCCATGGCGACTTTCTGAGCAATGGCTCTCTGATATAGAGCTTCCGGCGCTCCAAGAGGTTGTGAAGGAGTTCCTGTCACATAATGAAACAGGAACCACAGACATTGACATGGTCTGGGCCGCTCTTAAAGCATACCTACGGGGTCATTTTATTAAAAAAATGGCCCGACTGCGCAAAGAGCATAGCCAGCCCTTAGCGAAGTTATATGGAGATCTTCGTGCCCTTGAACAGACAAACAAAACAATCCCTAGTGTTCAATTAGCCAATCAAATTGGACTTATCAGGGAAAAAATCTCCAAGAGAGATCTGTCCCGGGTCCAGGAGAATCTACATAAGCTCAAACAATTGTATTACCACAAAGGCAATAGGGCAGACAAGCTTCTAGCTAACAAATTACGCATGCGCACACTACAGAAAAGGATACCCCACATAGCGACGTGCAGTGGTGTGGTACACTCTCCTAAAGAAATAGGCGCTGCGTTTGCTAGTTACTATTCTTCACTATACAATCTTGAGCAATCTGAAGCAACTGGCAGCTCTGACCATGGCGACATTCTCAAATTCTTAGAAATACTACCTGTGCCCACTCTAACTGAGGAATCTAAAGCCGAATTACAGCGACAGTTCACATTAGAAGAGGTCAAAGCAGCCATAGAGGACCTCGCACCCCATAAGGCCCCTGGGCCAGATGGGTTCACGGCAATGTTATATCGAACACTTAGCCCGATCATAACCCCGATACTGCTCCGACTCTTCCAAAAAGTAGCAACTAAAGGCGCCTTCCTGGCAGAATTCCTAGAAGCCAACATTACCACAATTCACAAAGAAGGTAAAGACCCATTACTGTGCTCTAGCTACAGGCCCATCTCACTCATCAACGTAGATGCAAAAATCTACGCTAAAATATTGGCTAATAGGCTAGGGAAGCACTTGCAGACAATTATACACCTAGATCAGGTGGGCTTTGTACAAGGAAGGCAGGGTTCCGATAATACCCGGCGCCTTTTAAATATCTTCTCAGAAGCCGCGGATATGGGACTCCCGGTACTCACCCTGTCGTTTGATGCCGAAAAGGCCTTCGACAGGGTGAGATGGGACTACCTATTTCAAACTCTATCAGCGTTTGGAATACCGGACTCATTCATCACAGCGACCAAGGCGCTGTACTCGGCCCCCACCGCAGTTGTTAGAGGGTTGGGATTCTGCTCCCCTAAGATCACAATCAGTAACGGAACCAGACAGGGATGCCCCCTCTCCCCCCTATTGTTTGTTTTGGCTATTGAGCCCCTGGCGATCGCAATTAGAGAATCAAAACAGATTCATGGCGTACAGATGCACGATACCCCTCAGAAGCTTGCGCTATTTGCCGATGACCTTACGGTCTTTCTTTCAGACCCAGTTGACTCTATCCCCCCGTTAATGGCCCTTTTCGCACAATTCAGAGAAATCTCTTATTACAAACTTAATGTGACCAAGACGGAGGCCTACTCCCTTAATATTCCGCAGCATGAAAGGGAAGAGATCCAGCTTGCTTACTCCTTCAAGTGGTCCTGCAAAGCAGTTCGCCACTTGGGAGTCTTTCTCTCCCATAAAAAGTCGGTGGTGATCAAAGAAAACTTTGAAAAGCTGCTAACAGCCGTCACTTCGGAGCTTCACTCTAAAAGATATAGTGAAATATCTTGGATGGGCAGAATAGCGGCTCTTAAAATGATGATCTTACCAAAGATTACCTACCTGTTCCGCTGCATTCCAATGCCAGTCCCATATACATTGATTAGGAAGTTTCAGACCCTCTTTAACTCATACACTTGGCAGGATAAAAGACCCCGGGTGGCTGCACACATCCTGCAGATGCCGATAGAGAAGGGAGGCCTTGGCCTCCCTAGCGTTCGGAAATATTATGAAGCGGCAATGCTAACCCATGCTACAGCGTGGAGTAAAGATCTCCCCCCAACAAGGTGGAGAGATTTAGAGCAGGCCTCACTGCCAGCTTACGTCTATCTCGAAGATTTGCTTTGGCTACCCCCACACTGGCAAGCCAAAGTTCATGTTGCCAACAACATAGTGAAAGGATGTCAAGAAGCTTGGAATAAGCTGCGTCATAACAAACGGGTGGCCCCGCACCCCTCACCAATACATCCAATAAGGGCCCTTCTAGTGGGGCTACTTAATACACATCTTAGCGCATGGGCTACTACGGGCATAAACACAGTGGGTGACTTTTACTGCAACGGACACTTAAGAACACATAGACATGCTGAGCCTCCCTACACTAACTCCCAAACACCAATTTGACTTACTGAGACTCCGTACACTGTTGAAATCCTGGGGCTTCCTAGACGAACCATTGAGAGACCTGACTATTTGGGAGACACGATGGACAACCAATACCCAGCAACATAAACCCCTCACAGTACATTATCACTGTCTTATTGAAGAAGAGACTACTCCAAAAACAATTCATATGACTGCATGGGAGAGAGACTTGCAGGCCACATTTCCACCAGACGCCTGGAGCAAGGCCATTAGCTTAACAAAAAAAGCAACCCATTGCGTTACTCTCTATGAGTTATACTTCAAAATAATCAACAGATGGCACTTAGTACCCACAAAACTACAGAAGCTTTTTCCTGACCACTCACAACAGTGTTGGAGGGAGTGTGGAGAGCCGGGGTCCCCCATCCATGTCTGGTGGACCTGCCCTAAACTGACGACTTACTGGCAGAAAATCGAAAAGATCTGTAAAGACTTAGAGCTAGTGCCAACCTTGAATCCAGCCCTAGCCATACTACACCTAGGTATGGACAAGCTCCCCAAAACCAAGCAAAAGCTCTTGATATATATCCTCCTCTCTGCTAAATTGCTAATAGCCAGGAATTGGAAAAAGAGTCAACCCCCCAGAATACAGAGTGTAATTGAGGGAGTGAACTATATCAAAAATATGGAAAATTACGTGGCTAGAGAACAAGGGCAATTACATAATTACTGCCTAATTTGGGAACCGTGGGAATCCATGTTGACTCACCTAACTCCCACTTGAACCCTCAGAAATAGGAAGATATATAGAAATACGTTTCTTCTAGCTACCCCAACTTCCAACCTCCTCATATGCCCCTCTCCCCCCACACCTTCCCAGAAACCAAGACAGAAGCCCAATATCCTCACTAGCAGATAATGAGCGGAGAGGGGTCGGAAGGCCCCTCCATACTAATAGGAAACTGTGATGTAACATGATAGTTAAAACCACACTACTTAATCACTTCCATTGACTGGATTGCTGTTCTAAGGATAACACCTTTATAGAACGATGATATACGATTGTATACCCATGAAAGTTTACTATATATATATATATATATATATATATATATATATATATATATATATATATATATATATATATATATATATATATATATATATATATATATATATATATATATATATATATAAAAGGTGACCTCTGTAAAAACGAGGACTCCCTTGCAGGGAGAAACTTGCATTATCATTGGTATTCTACCGTTACTGAACCTTGCACATGTAAATATACTTTTTATGCTTTATTGATTTTTGATGTTGTATATATCTTTACTGGAGAAAAGTAATCTGTTAACAATATGTCCTCAATAAAAAATGTTTAACCCCTTAATGACCGAGGACGTGCAGGGTACGTCCTCAAAAAAAAGGCAGTTAATGCCTGAGGACGTACCCTGCACGTCCTCGGTGTGGAAAGCAGCTGGAAGCGATCCTGCTCGCTTCCAGCTGCTTTCCGGTTATTGCAGTGATGCCTCGATATGGAGGCATCCTGCAATAACCATACATGGCCATCCGATGCAGAGAGAGCCACTCTGTGGCCCTCTCTGCACCGGACATCGATGGCCGGTATCGTTGGTGGGTGGGAGCCGAATTGGGAGGCGGGTGGGCGGCCATCGGTGTTGCGCGTGACGTCACGGGGGGCGGGATCGGGATCGGGACCGTCGGGGGCGCGCACGGGCGCGCGCGCGTGCACGGGGGGTGGCGGGCGGGCGCGTGCACGGGGCGGGAGCGGGTGGGAACCGCTACACTACAGAAAAGTTAAAAAGTAAAAGTAAAAAAAATTTTTAATAAACTTTATTTTAAAAACCATCTAAGGGATCTGGAAGGGGTGGGGGTTGGTCTTGGGGGGGGGGGGGAAGCTACACTACAGAAAAGGGACATATTTTATTTAAAAAAAAGCTTTTTTTCACTAAACTGGGTACTGGCAGACAGCTGCCAGTACCCAAGATGGCGCACATTAAGTCAGAGGGGGAGGGTTAGAGAGCTGTTTAGTGGGGGATCAGTGAGGTTGGGGGCTAAGGGGGATCCCTACACAGAAGCATATGTAAATATGCTAACAAAAAATGCACAAAAAAGCCCAAATATACCTTTTATTTTAGTACTGGCAGAGTTTCTGCCAGTACTTAAGATGGCGGGGACATTTGTGGGGTAGGGGAGGGAAGAGAGATGTTTGGGAGGGATCAGGGGGTCTGATGTTTCAGGTGGGAGGCTGATCTTTACACTAAAGCTAAAATTAACCCTGCAAGCTCCCTACAAGCTACCTAATTGACCCCTTCACTGCTAGCCATAATACACGTGTGATGCGCAGCGCCATTTAGCAGCATTCTAATTACCAAAAAGCAACTCCAAAGTCATATATGTCTGCTATTTCTGAACAAAGGGGATCCCAGAGAAGCATTTACAACCATTTGTGCCATAATTGCACAAGCTGTTTGTAAATTATTTCAGTGAGAAACCTAAAATTATGAAAAATTTTACGTTTTTTTTAATTTGATCGCATTTGGCGGTGAAATGGTGGCATGAAATATACCAAAATGGGCCTAGAACAATACTTGGGGTTGTCTACTACACTACACTAAAGCTAAAATTACCCCCAAAAAGCTCCTTACATGCTCCCTAATTAACCCCTTCACTGCTGGGCATAATACACGTGTGGTGCGCAGTGGCATTTAGCGGCCTTCTAATTACCAAAAAGCAATGCCAAAGCCATATATGTCTGCTATTTCTGAACAAAGGGGATCCCAGAGAAGAATTTACAACCATTTATGCCATAATTGCACAAGCAGTATGTAAATAATTTCAGTGATAAACTGAAAGTTTGTGAAAAAATTTGTGAAAAAGTGAACAATTTTTTGTATTTGATCGCATTTGGCGGTGAAATGGTGGCATGAAATATACCAAAATGGGCCTAGATCAATAATTTGGGATGTCTTCTAAAAAAAAATATATACATGTCAATGGATATTCAGGGATTCCTGAAAGATATTAGTGTTCTAATGTAACTAGCGTTAATTTTGAAAAAAAATGGTTTGAAAATAGCAAAGTGCTACTTGTATTTATGGCCCTATAAGTTACAAAAAAAGCAAAGAAGATGTAAACATTGGGTATTTCTAAACTCAGGACAAAATTTAGAAACAATTTAGCATGGGTGTTTTTTGGTGGTTGTAGATATGTAACAGATTTTGGGGTTCAAAGTTAGAAAAAGTGTGTTTTTTTCCATTTTTCCTCATATTTTATAATTTTTTTTATAGTAAATTATAAGATATGATGAAAATAATGGTATTTTTAGAAAGTCCATTTAATGGCGAGAAAAACGGTATATAATATGTGTGGGTACAGTAAATGAGTAAGAGGAAAATTTCAGCTAAACACAAACACCGCAGAAATGTAAAAATAGCCTTGGTCCCAAACGGACAGAAAATGGAAAAGTGCTCTGGTCACTAAGGGGTTAATAAAAAAAAAAAAAAAACTTAATATTGTGATCTATGTTTAAATTGCCTTTTTAAAAATCCATATTTCTCTAATTTTGCTAAACAGGTTTTTTTGGCGTTTTTAAAATAGAATCCATTCTAATTGTTTTCATTAAAACCTTGCATATACTCACATCACAGTAACATCCCTTATACCTGACATTAGGACAAAACAGCATTAGTATTCCAAAACCCCCAATATCTGACATGGGGACAATACAGCAGTAGTTTTCCAACAACCCTTTACCTGACATGGAGACAATACAGCACTAGTTTTTCAACAGGCCCAATACATGACATGGAGACAATACAGCGCTTTTATTTCAACAGCCCCTATACCTGATATGGAGACAATACAGCACTTGTATTAAAACAGCCATTATTCCTGACATGGGAACAATACAGAACTATTAAACCAACAGCCCCTACACCTGACATATGGAGAATCCAGCACTAGTACTTAAACAGACCCTATACTTAATGGGGACAGTATATCACTAGTATTAAAACAGACCCTATAGGTGATATGGGGGTAATATAGTACTAGTGTTCAAACAGCCCCAATACGTGACATTAGTCCAATACAGCACTATTATTCCAACAGCCCCTATACCTGACTTGGGAACAAACCAGCACTAGTATTTTAACAGCCCCTATACCTGACTTGGGAACAAACCAGCACTAGTATTTTAACAGCCCCTATACCTGACATGGGGACAAACCAGCACTATTATTCTAAACTGCCCTAATACCTGATATAAGGAGAATATTGCACTAGTATTCCAACAACCCCTATACCTGACATGAAGACAATACTGCACTAGTATTCCAACAACCCCTATACCAGGCATGAGGACAATACTGCACTAATATTTCAACAGCCCCTATACCTGACATGGGGACAATACTGCACTAGCATTTCAACAGACCCTATACCTGACATAGGGACAATCCAGCACTAATATTCCAACCAGCCCCTTGACTGACATGGGGAAAATACAGTAGTAGTATTCCAACATCACTCAATGTTCTCCCCAGACCTTTTTAGCGGGTGCACCCCCGGATGATTTTACTGACCACAAGGCTAAAATTTCATGATTCAAATAGAGTATGCAATTTTAAGAGATTTTCCAATTTACTTCTTTTAACAAATTTTGCACAATCTTTTTATGTACACACTTTCCGACTCCTACTGAGCATGCACACAAGTTCATAGGGTATACGTATTTTTAGTCTGTGATTGGTTGATTGCTGTCACATAATACAGGGAGCAGGCAAATAGGGAAAGAATACATTTGTCAGAAAAAATAAATCTACTGGTTAATGCACTTGTTAATTATTTAATCCTACTGTATTTATTGGTCCTTTAAAGGGATACTAAACCCACATATTTTCTTTCATCATTCAGATAGAGCATGCAATTTTAATAAACTTTCTAATTTTATCCTATTATCAAATTGTCTTTGTTCTCTTGCTATCTTTATTTGAAAAAGCAGAAATGCAAGGTTAGGAGCAGGCCCATTTTTGGTTAAGCACCTGGGTAGCACTTGCTGATTGGTGGCTACATTTACCCACCAATCAGCTACCGCTACTTAGGTGCTGAACCAAAAATGGTCCGGCTCTTAAGCTTACATTCCTGCTTTTTCAACTAAAGATAGCAAGAGAATGAAGAAAAATTGATAATAGGAGCAAATTAGAAAGTTGCAAAAAGTACATACTCTATCTGAATCATGAAAGTAAACATTTGGGTTTAGTATCCATTTAAGCTAAAATTAGCTAATATTAAACATGTTCAATTTTTATTGCACAAATAATCATTAAAGGGACAGTATACTATAAAATTGTTTTTCCCTTGATGTGTATCCAATTACTTTTATTTTACCAGCTGCAGAGTATAAAATGTATGAGATTTGCTTTTTTAAGGTTTATTTGTGTATATGAATTAGCTGATTTTGTGTTTTGAAGCCACAACCTAATAAAATGGGTTGAGCTTGAAGGTATAATCAGATCTCATTACTTTATCACATTGTGTTCATATACCTGATTCTTTATCTTATATCTGTCCATAAACCAATCACCGATACTTGGAAAGAACAATAGAAAATTAACATTTTATTACCTTATATCTTCTATAACCCACTGGGAGTTTAATTTTTTCTACTGGCTGTGTTTACACAGCTTGGTCTTGAGGCCAAAAACTTTCAGGATGGGTGGGGATACCAAAGTCTAAATCAACTATTTCAAATGCCAATATAAGGGTAATGGAAATACTTGTAAACAATTTTATACACTCTAGCAGGTAAAGTTGATCATTGGGAACAAATTAAAGGGGATAATTTTTTTGAGTAAACTGTCCCTTTAAATACATGTATGTTAAATTATGGAATTAACTTTTATTTTGAATACCAGAAAATTATATAATATTAGAAAATATTACACTACACTACCCTCATCTGGCTACTTCATAATGAGGATAATACAGCAATAGTATTCCAACAGCCACTATACTTGATATGGGGACAATACAGAACAAAAATTCCAACAACCCCTTTACCTGACATTGGGACAATACAGCACTAGTATTCCAACAGTTCCTACACCTGACATAGGGACAATAGAGCACTAGTAATCCAACAGGCCTTATACCTGACATGGGGACAATACAGCACTAGTATTTCAACCGCACCTATACCTGAAATAGGAACAATACAGCACCAGTATTCCAACAACCCCTGTAAACATGCACAGACACACTACATAAGCTTCTACACATACACACCCATAGAGTCAAATCCTGATTACTTTATACAAACATATACAATATTACAGAGAGGTCCATTGTCTTTCTTACTAAATGTGAACAGCTGATTAGAATATGCAATTCGACTGGGTACACTATTGCACACTTTATTCAATTTCTATGGTAATCATTGCTGCCACTTCTCATCTGGGCGATTATCACTAATATTGCCATTTTGCACATGTGTATTTTGCTTTCTGCATCTGCTTGGTTGATGCTGTATTTAATGCTGTGGTAACTTTACTTTAACTCACAATATACAGACAGGACATAAAGATGGGCAAATTTAAAATAACATAGTGCTGTGGGATTTATTTTATGCTCCTACAAAGTGTATTCGCAGCTGATCATATGACAATAGTAATGATTATACTGTGGTAGATATAAATGTCAGCAGGCAGGCAAGAGGGGTATACGGAACACTGTCAAACTACTGGTCAGTGCAACTTAATTCTGAAAAATACAACCTGCTTCCCAAATTGTGGGTTGGCAGGGGTTAATCAATTTGTGCCTTGAGTATAAATGGGCTTCCTCTGCTATACCTAACTAGTCTATGATTAAGCACCACTAGGTTGTGCAAAACACGTAAGACTTGCCCTGTGTGTTTGTACTCTGTCTGAGGATACTCCATTTTATATTTGTTTCAATAAACAGAAAAAAAAAAAAAAAACTTTTTCTCTAACGAGTAGTGTGTGTTCCCCTATAAATGTCAGCAGCTGTATAGGGCCTTCCTGCTTGGTATTATTATATGATATGGGCTGATATAACTGAACACTAGAAATGTGACAACAGTTGGTTAGTATAAGGCTATATTGCACTGTGACACTCAGTGTATGATTGAGGTGACACCCTGACCAGTGATATAATGTACAGTACTTTCACACTACAAAACCCAGGCAACACCTCAAACAGAAGACATGTCACACACTTGCACCTATCTGCACTGCCGCTGTAACACGTTTCCTGCATTGGAGATTCCAGCTGACAAGTTACACTCCGATCTTCTGTTTTCACAACTATGCCAGTATTAAAGGGACAGTAAACTAGGGGGGGCGTGTCTAAACTGTGACCTGAAACAGTTGCATATTCCTAGACTCCAGGCGAATCTCCATAATCCGTCAGTTAAAGGAGTTCAATTACAGCAGAATAGTCGAATATATCCACTGCAATATCATAGCATATAGCCGTGCCAAACATATCTTGCATTGGGCTGTATTAGTGAATCTGGAGCTTGGCATCAGACGTTAAGGGCCTGGCAGGACACAGCAGGCAACCATACCCCCCTCAGAAGGCCGAGGCATTTTGCCTCAACTGAGCACACTGATCTACCACTGTGAGCAACAACAACAACTTGGACAATACACGAAGAGGGCTGATTAAAGAAAGAGGACAACAAACACTTTTTCAGCAAAACACAATAGACATAATAATAGCAGCAGGACCATGTGGCGTCGCCATTGGCTAAAGCTAGAAGCATTATTACAGCATTTAATGGATCGTGCTCCGATAGATTATTTAATGACCCGCTGCACAATTGAGACTGCAAAGAAAAGAACACCACATGAAACAACAGAGAGAATTTCTCCTGTTCCAGATAAATCGGCAAAAGGGGCCTAGACACACCAAGATCACTTTACCTATGGAGCACAGACAGCTATGCAGTTCAAAATTGCTTGAGTCATCAAACAACCCACCAAGAGAGGCCATAGCAGACACAGATTCTCCAACACCAAAGACATCAATACACGACCTTCCTGCAACACAGAACGGTCCTTTAAAGAAGAGAGGATCTCTGTCACATACCACATCTTTAAAGGGGTTGGTGGTAGACCCCCAGAAGACAGTTTTTGCAAGACAGAGACCCTTCAACTGCATCAGCAACTTTGACAGAGGCAAGACAGGCTATCCAATCTGCGGAACATACCCATAACCTGTATGGTAAAATACGAAATGAGGCCATCTTCAGAGAAACTCTAGAGGTAAATAATATACAATCCCCTTTGCATCCAATATGTGATGGAGCATATTTGCCTCGAGAGTCTTAAGTTAAAATAGAAGTCCGTTCATTTCTTCAACCAAAGTCCTGGGGATAAAGGACTGATCCCAAAATGACTAAAATATAACCTGTAATCTAGAAAGATTAGTATAGATATTTCATTAACACGTAATGCAGATTGTTAGTTTTAAATAGTATTATCCAATGTGTTTCCTCTTATACAATTGTTAGTTTAATGTTTGCTTCTACAATGCTGTATTTAAGCCTTAAACCTTGTATTAAGATGTTTGACAACTCATTGATAAGAATATATTACTCGGTCCAAGAGTGACCTATTAATTTGTTGAAAAGGAAAAAGAAAATGAGGACTATAACCAATTGTAAACATTTTTGATCAAGTATGATATGAATATTTTATGATTTGCTTATCTTTTCTTTTGTATGATGTATACTCTTTGTCCTCAATAAAAATTAAAATAAAAAAAAGGGACAGTAAACTTAAAAAATAATGTGATATAATTCTGCACATAGTGCGGAATTATATAACAATCTTAATGGCAGCTTTCAAAATCAAAAGCTTTGAGATATTTTAGCTCTCAAAGTTGCACTTACCTTGTCTTCTCTCCAGGCTCTTCTGATCAGGTCTTGGTTTTCAAAAGCACTTCACGGGCGCGCTGTCTAATCACAGCACTCCCAATCGCGCCATTGAACTGAATGTAGCTCGCTCCCGCTCTGGTAGCGGGGGCGAGATAGATTCAGTTAATTTCAGAGCTTCAACGTACATATAATAATCTGTAGATTAGATAATGTTCCACTACAGTCATAGATTCAAAAGAATAATTATATTGCAAAGTACCAGTTGCCAATTTATCCCTATATTAAGTCATATATTTATTAAAGGCAAAAATAACTTATTCACAACAAATCAGAGTTTTCAGAATACAATTTGATGAACTAGAGGGTGAGCAGAAGGAATAGGGAGGGCACAAGTGTGTGTACCATTTACATGAAGCAGAGGGTGAGAGAGAAGGGAAGGCATGTGTGTGTCCTTTAGATTAAGCAGAGAGTGAAAAAAAAGGGAAGAGAGGGCACGCGCATGTGTTATTTCACTAAAAGCAGAGGGTGAGAGAGAAGGCGACAGAGGGTGTGTTTGTGCCATTTATATGAAGCATATGGTGAGAGAGAAAGGAAGAGATGGCATGTGTGTTCTATTTACATAAATCAGAGGGTGAGAGAGGGCATGTGTGTGTTCTATTTACATAAATCAGAGGGTGAGAGTGAAGAGAAAAGAGGGCATGTGTGTGTACTATTTACATAAATCAGAGGGTGAGAGTGAAGAGAGGGCATGTGTGTGTACTATTCACATGAAGCAAAGGGTGAGAGTGAAGAGAAGAGAGGGCATGTGTATGTACTATTCACATGAAACAGAGGGTGAGAGAGAAGAGAGGGTAAGTGTGTGCATGGTATTTGCATGAAGCAGAAGATGAGACAGAAAGGAAGACAAGGTATGTTTATGAACCAAACCAATTGTATTATTGCCATCTGTCTGTATTGAGGTTCATTTCAGAATCTGAGTTTTCTAACTGTGAAGCTTATACCATAGATCACTCACCTACAGAGATATCCGATGGCTGAATATTCTGTACTGCATATGCTCCTGTGTCTAGAGGTTTATCACTGTGACCTGTTAGTTCTAAAAGAGAATACAATTAGTTTCCTTTGCTAATCATGCAACAATGTATTCTAATTTTACCTGTACAAAAAAGTGTTAATATTTATGTTGGGTATAAAACTTGTTTAGAATCAGAGAGCTCATTAGATCACACATAATGGATTCACTGTAGATTTACACTCTTTCAGTTACTTCTGTAGTGCATGTGCATTTCCTGAGTGAGATATTTATTACTACACAGCGTTACCTGAGCTCTTGTTTCCTGGGATCTCCATAGTCCTTAGTACTTGGTGATTCTCCATCATGGCATCTTTGTAAAGCTCCTTGTGTCCCTCTATATACTCCCACTCCTCCATAGAGAAATACACAGCAACATCACCACACTTTATAGGCACCTGAAACACAAACAACTCATTCAGCGCTGACACAGGGACTGGTTCTGTCACACACTTTTATTGACAGAGCCAGGATAATGTTACTGAGAACATACAGAGACACAGACAGCAGGTAGGAAATATACACAGGGCCAGATGGGTCAATAAGAAGAATTACTGAGCCCTGACACTGGTATAATGTCACATTCCCTAGCAGTGCTCACACCATTCTCCAGCAATTCAAATTTTCTAACCATAAGACCAAGGGCTGGAATGTGACCTTTAAAGTCATATATATGCCACCACTTATCCAAACTAAATATTACGCTCTAGATTAGTCAAGAGATACATTAGTCTGTGCTACAGGTAATCAGTATTTCTTGATTGGGTATTAGAAGTAGAAAAAAAGAAAAAACAAAGAGAACTTTTGCTATATAAAATAAAAACTCCAGACTTTATTTCAGGAACTTATCCATCGTAAAAATGAACATCAGACCACTAAGCACAAAATCTGCACACACAGTAAATATTGTATGTATTGTAACAAGAAGCTTTGGCAACCACTGTATTCTAGGGTTTAAATGCAAAAGAGGACAATACAGTTAACGTTTTCAAAACTTTATTTTCTTTCAAAATAGCAAGGTGACTTTAACAGCAGCATACAGTTTGTTCACAGGTAAGGCAAAAGGACAAGCTTCTCTGTACAAGCTTCCAAAACAGGAAATCCATCAAAACGTTTAGTACATAATATTTTTCACAACACATCAGATCAGGCCTCCTGCCTGGCTGTAATCTACTTAGCTAGAGAAATGATTCCCTTTTAAACCCTAGGAGCAGTAATCATGAGCCACACCTGAGTATAATTGTCTTTAACAGCTGTAAGGTATTCACAACTAAGAAACACTAATCACTTCCCTGGGGTTTCTTAGCAAAATGGTGAAGTGAAATGTATTAAACTTGGTCTAATATATACTCCCTCTATCACAAAACCAGACTTTCTGTCACACTTCCTCCCCCCAGCTCACACTTGGTGGAGTGAGCGACCATAGACATTAAAGAGTGTACCCTTGAAAGACCATCCGCATTGCCCTGCAAAAGACCTGCTCTGTGCTGAACAATGAAATGAAAAGGCTGCAGACTAAGAAACCATCTAGTCACTCTTGCATTCCTCTCCTTATTCTGACTCATCCATTTGAGAGGAGCATGATCTGTAATCAACCTGAATTTCCTCCCCAACAAATAGTACCGAAGAGACTCCAAAGCCCACTTAATAGCTAAACATTCTTTATCAACAATAGAGTAATTTTTCTCTTAATGGTTTAATTTTCTACTAAGAAATAATACAGGATACTCCTCCACTTGATACACTTGAGAAAGAACAGCCCCCACACCAACATCAGAAGCATCAGTCTGCACTATAAAATCTTTACAAAAATCTGGAGTTACCTAAACTGAATAGGCACAAAGTGCATCTTTCAAATGCTTAAAAAGCCTTGTCTGCTTCTGTAGACCATTTAACCATCACTGGTGATTTTGCCTTTGTTAGATCAGTTAAAGGAGCAGCTATTGTAGCAAAATCTTGAATAAACCTTCTATAATATCCAGTCAAACCCAAAAAAACCTCTAACTTGTTTCTTAGTTAGGGGCTGGGGACAGTTTTGTATGGCTTCTATTTTAGTTGTCTGTGGCTTAACTAATCCTCTCACAATTGTATATCCAAAGTACTTCGCTTCCTCTAAACCAATGGTAGATTTTGAAGGATTCACAGTTAAGCCAGCAGAGAAAATGGAGTTAAGAACTGCCTGAACATTTTGGAAGATGTGACTCCCAATCTGTAATATAAATGATTACATCATCAAGGTAAGCTGCAGCATAATGAAAATGGGGCTTTAGAATTCTATCCATCATCACTGCAATGTTGCAGGAGCATCATGTAACCCAAAAGGCAAAACTGTATACTGAAACAACCCATCTGGAGGCAAAAAAGCAGTTTTCTCCTTTGCCTGATCAGTGAGGGGTACCTGCCAATAGCCTTTTGTTAAATCAATTGTTGTTAAATAACATGCTTTTCCTAGTCTTTCTATTAACTCATCAACCCTAGGCATTGGGTAGGTATCACATTTTTCAATACAATTTAATTTACGATAATCGTTACAAAATCGTAAAGTACCATCCGGTTTAGGAACTAACACAATTGGACTTTTCCAATCACTGTGTGATTCTTTAATCACCCCAAGTTTTAACATTTTTTCCACCTCCAAATTAAATAGCCTCCCTACGGGCTTCACAAACTCTATAGGGTTTAAGGGAAACTTTTTCCCCTGGTTCTGTAACTATGTCATTGTAATGAATCCAGTGCTCAGTTACCAGAAAAGGTTTAAATGTAGCTCTTTTGTCTAACAATTTCTGCAAACACAGACTCAGTTTGGTCAGAAAAGGAAACAGTGAGCAATTAATTGCCAGTAGGAGTGGATACAAGGTAACACAAATTACCTCTAATCAGAAGTATAATGAACAAGGTTATTGGATGGATTCACTATAGTAATCAAATGTCACAGTTGTATTCCAGATAGTAAAGTAGAATCCTTCACACACATTCACCCATAAAATATTTACAGTCTCAAACACACAGTCTGTCTCAGGTTGATAAATAAACTTATGCACAGCTGAGTCAGGAATCAGGAATGTAACTTACACAGAGCTGAGGAGTAGCAGGTAGTCCGGATTAACTTTGGAGTAATGGTAGCTGAGAAAGAGGACAAATCCTAGTAAGCTGTAAGCAGATAGAAAGTTACAGGAACGATTTACCTGAGAGGCTTCACGGAGGAGCAGCGGTGCTGTATTGAAGGCTTGCGGTGAATGTGTGACTCACTTCCGGTTAGCAGAAACAGAAGTTGGAGAGTAGCTGTGGTATCGCGGTCAGTGATGGAAACTGACAGGCGCTGCAAAGGGAGAGCTGCAAATGGATTTTCCAGTAGCGGTTATGCACAGGTAAATAGGGCATAAAGTTAATCACTCTGGAACAAAAGTAGATCCACAAGGTCAAACTGTGGATAGTTGATAGAGATCCCCTGAGGGTTCTAGGAATTGGTAATGGACCTGAAGTTGTGGCAAAAGGTTACAAACGAAAGGCTGCTTGTATTCTCAATAATCAGGCAAGGTCTGGAAGTAGGAGGCTCCCTTTTAAAGGAGTGAAGTGCATGCAGGGAGATACCTTAAAGGTATATCACAGTCATGTTTAATTATGTTAGTTCTCCCTGGCATCATGGAAAAAAACTCTCTGTTCCTTCTAATAAAGTCCTTGACCTCTTGCTTTTGATGCACAGATAGGTTTCAGAAATATTTACCTCTGGCTCAGTAACAGGTATCTCTGTTGTATTTACCGCACACAAAACCTCCCTATCCTTCCAGGGCTTCAATAAATTAATGTGATATATCTGCTCATGTTTTCTTCTCCCTGGCTGACTCACCTTATAGTTTACATCACCCACCTTTTCAATTATCTCATATGGGCCGTGCCAAGTAGCCAAAAATGTATTTTCTACTGTAGAGACTAAAACTAGTACCCTGTCACCAGGCTGAAACACTCTAACCCTAGAATTATGATTATAACTGTGTTTTTGTGCTTCTTGGGCTTTTCCCATATGTTACATAACTATGGGAATGACAGCCTCCATTCGATCCTGCATTTGAGATATATGCTCAATAACACTTCTATAGGGTGTAGTTTCCTGTTCCCATGTCTCTTTAACAATATCAACTAACCCCATGGATGTCGACCATACAAAAGTTCAAAAAGGTCAAAACCCTGTGGAGGCCTGAGGAACTTCCCTGATAGAAAACATTAAATAAGGCAATAAAAGGTCCCATTTTTTTCCATCCACATCAATTGCCTTCCGTAACATACTCTTTAGGGTCTTATTGCTGTTTGAGGGTGAAATACTGAAGTTTTCAGATGCTTAATATGGAGCAGTTTACACAATTCTTTTGTAACCTTAGACATAAAAGGAGTCCCTTGATCTGTCAAAATTTCTTTGGGTATACTTACTAAACATAAGTTCCTTTGCTATAAATTTTGCAGAACTATTACATAGAGATACTGCCTCATGGTAGCATGTTGCATAATCCAGGACAACCAGTATATACTAGTGTCCTCTGGCTGACTTCACCAGGGGACCTATCAAGTCCATAGCAATTCTTTCGAATGGCACATAAATGATTGGTAAAGGCACTAATGGACTAAGAAAATACTTAGTGGGAGCAGTTAGCTGGCACTTGGGACATGAAGAGCAATAATTATTAACATCCTTAAACACACCTGGCCAGTAAAACCTTCTTAGGATCCTTTCTTTAGTCTTATCCATTCCCAGGTGCCCCCCTAGTATGTGATTATATTCAAGATTTAACATTGTATTAAGAAAAACTTGAGGTACCAACAACGGTTTAACAATACCTGTGCCCTTTTTGTCTACTCTGTATAGCAGGGTATAATTTACTTCAAAGTGAGGATAAGGTAATGGATTTCCTGGCTGTGAAATAACAATTTACAACGCGGGTATAATTTCCTGCTTCAGTCAAAGTGGGATCCTCCCATTGGGCACTTTTAAAATGACCACAATTAACCTCCAAATCTATTAAATCATCATTGCTTTCTGTACTAACACCTGGCTTATTATTCTAGATAGGCTGGTCTCCTATCAATAAAGGCATAGTACAATAAGTTTGACTTTTACTGATTTCTTCCAAATCAATTTCAGGAAAAGGAAACAAAAATCCTAAATTGTTTCATTCTCTTTGGACTCCTTAGCTGAATTTACTAATAAAGCCCATAATTCTAAAAATGTAGGAAAATCTTTTCCTATCACCACCTCATGAGCTAATTTGGGTACTACACCTACCCAATGTTTTAAAGAACCACATTGTGTTTCGAAATTTACATCAGCTGTAGCATATTCACGTTTATCACCATGAACACAAAGAATACCCATTTTATGCATATGATCTATAGTCACATCAGGTACTATAAATGTTGCCACTAATGTAACCATACTACCTGAATCAAGTAATGCTTTACACATTCTAACATTTACGGTCACCAAACACATGTGAGAGACATCACTATTATCAGGATGAATACAGTTAGACAAAAATGAGTGTGGCCCTGTATTATCACTTGTAATATATTCAAGCGCTAGATACACATAGACTCAAACGTGGTGCTGTTAGATTTGTCAGTTCAGTGGTAGTCAGCACTTATTATCGGATATGGTGTATCCACTTTTTGTAATTTATGTATACCTCATCGTCTCAAAGTAATCTTTTATTGAGTAGCAACAAAGTTATTTCATGGATACGTTACTGTAAACATCCAGTGAGTCCTCCAATCTGGTAATCAAAAAAGCAAAGAAGAGACTTATTCGCCAGCAAACTGCACGCTTGTAATCCATGTGAACTGAAAAGCCGGTCCAAGCTCGACAGAAAGAGGAACTGGATGTTTACAGTAACTTCTCCATGGAATAACTTTGTTGCTACTCAATACAAGGTTACTTTAAGACGATGATGTATACATAAATTACAAAAAGTGGATACACCATATCCTATAATACGTACTGACTACCACTGAACTGGCAAATCTAACAGCACCACGTTTGAGTCTATGTGTATCTAGCACTTGAATACTATGTATACTTATATGGTTTAAGGCATTGTGGTTATACTGTATGCTTTCAAACTTGTATGTACTTACTGGAGGACGAACATAGATCCCTATTTATTACCATGATAGCCTGGACCTTCTTTTAAAGAGTGGCGCTATCCTCTGGTTTGGGTGTTGTTCATCTAGTAAGCACTACTGATATATGCTTTTGTTACAAGTCATGTTATTATCTACATGCTATTTTACATTCTGGCATAGATCCTCGGGTATTTTCTCATGTTGACACTTTTCCAGTTAACAAAAACTGGGTCATCCTCTGAGAGAGGTGTTGCCTTTGACTTATTTATGTAACAACGGATTTGCATGGATCCTCATTGATTTACTAAGGTAGCAGATTCATGTTGTAGTACAGGGCTACCCTCTGGTTGAGGTGTTGCATCTAGCGTTTAAATACTTGCATATCTACCCATGTCTATTGGTTATAAGCTGGCCATGCTTTTTTAATTTATTGTATTATACATAACATATGTGCTATTAATATATTTATGGATTAATAAATATATTATAATGGATGCATCTGTTGGGGGAGTCGTCTGCTGAATCTATGCACTTAAGTGGACACAAGCCAAAATAAATTACTAATAGTTTGAACTCATTTGGTGTCATACCGTTATTATTGTGTATATTTATTGAATGCTAAAATCCCTGTCTTTTTAAGAGGATATATAAAATGTATCCTTTTCCTTTCTTCCTTCTAAACAAGTTAAAAAATGTGTCCTTCAGGGTCTGCACCACATCAATATTATTGAATTTTCCATTGTTTATTTCTCTCCCCATTCTATAGTATATTTATATTTAAATGTTCCTCTATCTCCCAGAGGAGTGTCCCTTGTATCTTGTAAATATAACTGCTGGTCTCTCACCCCCCCCTTCTCCCTTGAACAGTCTAAACAGTTCTTGTAGGGTTCTGGCAAATAGGAGAGGAGGGTAAATCTGCTGGAGGTAGATGCAAAACTTCTCCTGCCACAATATACCTTTCCACTAAAGCAATCAGTTGGTCTGCAGTTTGAGGGTCACCCTGACCGACGCAGGGAAACAGGTAATCCTTGTTGAAAGCAATCCATCACCATTAACTCCACAATCTTATTAGTGGAGTTAACCTCTGGTTGCAGCCATTTCATGGCAAGGTGAATGAGGTCAAACATCTGTGATCTTGCAGCTTTATCAGATGCATATCTACAAGAGTGGAATCTTTGAGCATGTACTGCATTAGTCACTCCTAGGCGTGCCAGGATCTCAGCCTTCAGCTTGTCATAGTCACTGGCTTGCTCCGGCTCTAGGTCAAAAGTAGCCTTTTGAGGTTCTCCACTTAAAAAAAAAAGGTGCAAGTATGCTCGCCCACTCATCTGCTGTTCTCTCAAAGGCAAGAAGATACACTTCAACATCGTCCGCTGCAGACATTTTTTGAATATAGTGACTAGCTCGTATAACTTTAGAGCCTTGACAGCCACCAGCAGGATCAGAGTTCAGTCTCTTAGATATAGCTTGAATCTATTGCCGCAAGGTGCATGTGGCGTTCTGCTGTTCCTCACAAATCTTCCTGAATGTTTCTGCTTGAATTGTAACCATTTGTTGCACCAGCACTTCAGTACTCTCTTTCTGTGTTTTTGACAAAATCATAGCGTTCTCCGCCTGTGCCAACACCAACTGCTGCAGAGCTGCACTGTTTTCAGCAGTTTTTCTATTGGCCTCCTGTTGCACAGTGGTAAACTGAATCAATGGTTTAATAACTTCCTCCATGTTGCTTGCAAATTATAAAAACCACAGACATAAAGTGTGGTATGTAACAAGAAGCTTTGGCAACCACTGTCTTCTAGGGTTTAAATGCAATAGAGGACAATCCAGTTAAAGTTTTCAAAACTATATTTTCTTCCAAAATAGCAAGGTGACTTTAACAGCAGCATACAGTTTGTTCACAGGTAAGGCAAAAGGACAAGCTTCTCTGCACAAGCTTCTAAAACAGCAAATCTCTGCCTGCAGCAACACAAATGTCCTTTACAGAATGAAACAGCAAACAGAAATCCAGCAAGATGTTTAGTACATAATGTTTTTTCACAATACATCATATCAGGCCTTCTGTCTGGCTGTAATCTACTTAGCTAGAGCAGTGATTTTTAACCTTTTTTTTGCCGTGGCACACTTTTTTACATTAGAAAATCCTGTGGCACACCACCATCCCAAAATTTAAAAAAAAAATCACACATTGTAGCCTAATACAGTATATATATATATATATATATATATATATATATACACACACACACATACACACACATACTGTATGTATTGTGCTGTTATGCCATGAATCCTACAAACTACCCCTGCACTGGGAGTAAAAAACAAGCAAAGTCACACTGTTGTCAGTCTGCCGTTGCACACCTGAGGATTTCTCACGGCACACTGGTTGAAAAACACTGAGCTAGAGAATGCTTCCCTTTTAAACCCTAGGAGCAGTAATCATGAGCCACACCTGAGTTTAATAGTCTTTAACAGCTGTAAGGTATTCACAACTAAAAAAACACTAATAACTTCCCTGGGGTTTCATAGCAAAATGGTGAAGTGAAATGCATTAAACTTGGTCTAATATATACTCCCTCTATCACCAAACCAGACTTTCTGTCACAGTATGCACAGTATACTGCAAATATGGAATTAAGTGTTGGATTGCAAAATATCTGAACACAAATCCAAGGCTGACACGTTTCAGCTTCAATGCCATAATCATAGCCCTAAAAACACACTGATAAAATCACTCTGATATAATCCTACCTTGTGTCTCATTGGTGATAAGATTTCATGATGTCACTACTTAATTTAAACAAAGAAAAAATGAGAACAGCACAATTATGGAGGAGTGCACGAAAAACCTCAGGACACTGCCAGGTCCCTAAACGAATAGTAAATGATAAAGATGGTCCTCAGCACTCAATATTTCAATATAGACAGTTTATTCCCATAGAAAAACAATGTTTTGGGGTCACAGCCCCTTATTCATGCTTTATCATTTACTTAATTTAAACAGATATCCAAATACATAAATATATCATTATTACTAAAAAGCACATTTACATATGAACCATCAATACAAAATATTATTTAAAATGTAATCATATTCTATATACGAATTAATGGATAATATACAACAGATATAGCAACTATCTGATACAAAAATTCTGAGTTGAGCCCTTCTGGTATTCTAGTTCTAAGTTTTAAAATCCAATACATTTCTTGCTACTCCAACAATTTCAATTTATTGCCACCTCTTTTTGGACTTCTAACTTGTTCACGAATTCTCCAACGAACATCCCTGGTGGCTAACCCTGTATATTGCAACTTACATTTTGTGCCAGTAATTAAATAAACTACAACTGTGGTAGTGCAGTTAAACCTTTCCTCAATTTGTTCATTTATAACCATGGAACAAAAATGTGTACCAATGGCTACATGTTCACAGGCTTTACAATCTGTATTCTCACACCTGTACACACCTTTAAATCTTAACCAGGAATTATTCAGAGAAGCAATTTTAGGGAGACAGAAAGGGACTATTATTTTGGCAAGTGTATGATTTCATCTGTAGCAAACCTGCAATCTTTTTGTACCTAATTTTCCAACTTCTTATCTGCTGCCAACAATTTACAATGTCTGTGGATGATATTACACACTTTATAATATTG